>NC_060269.1:7569520-7613254 GCF_021613505.1 Equus quagga
CGAGGGAAGTCAGTTATAGGAGGTTACCAGAGAAGCACGATAAAATGCAGATTTTAAGTCCTTGCCTTTGGTATTGATTAAGAGTTTTTAGAGAGAAAGTCATCTCCTTTCTTCTTCCTGGTACAGAGAGGGAGGCACATTTTACAGATAGAGATTTACCTTACAAATGTAAATATGTCCTAACAAAGGGCAAGTTCCATTCTCAGAGCCTCCTTCCCTGTCCCAGTTTATCAAAAGCAATCAGCCTCAAATAATCCTGATGCCAAAGAGACATATCTTGGGGTGGCCAACCTCAGGTCCCCACAGTGGCATCTCAAGTCTGCAGAGTGGCAATGAATTAAAGATTTAAACATGAAGAATGAAAGCATAAAAGAAATACTTCAATAAGCCATAGAAGAATTTTTTAATAAAATTGGAATAGGGAAAAGCTTTCTAACTATGACCTAAGAATAATAAGTCATGAGAAAGAAAAATGGCAGGTTCAGCTACATATAAATAAAAATATTTCTGCTTGCAAAGGTTACCACAAGTAAATTCAAGAAATAATCTCCAAATCAGGGAGAAATATTTGCAGCTTGTGTCACAGACACAGGGCTAATTTACCTAATAGATAAAGGGCTCTCACATATCAATAAGAAAAAGACCAATGAACCAATAAAATAGGTCATAGAAATGACGAGATAGTTAACAGAAAAGGAAATAGAAGTGTCTCTTCAATGTGACTGGAGGCATGGCTTCACTCTCAGGAGTGGTACACATTGAAACACGTTGAGATATCATTGATTGTCTTTCTGATTAGCAAACATGAAAGAGCTTGGGTAATAATTTGTGTTAGGAGATATGAGCAAACGATCTTTTCCCATAGATTGTTGGTAGAAGTGTAAATGAGTACAACAAAAGAGGACAATTTGGCAGTATCTATCAAAATTACAGATAAACATACCCTTTGATCCAGCAATTCTGCATGTAGGGATTTAATTCACAGATATATTTGGGACTGTGTTAATACATTTTTTCTATGTTAAAATATAAATGTAATTTTAAATTAAAATTAAGTGAATTGTGTTTAAAAAAAAAATCTTCCTTTCACCATCTTTTGGTCCAGTTTTATCTTTTCCCTCCCCCATCTGCCCCCTTGCTGGGACAATGTGTCTCCCTATATTTTGCTTCAAACTTATGAGACTTTGTCGTGAATCTGAGGAATACATTTTCCAAGAAACTCATACTTTAAAAATTGCTTACAATTAGAAAATTTAGAAGAAAGAAGAGTTACTCTTCTTATCTTCTATTTTGAAACTGAAAGGCTAGCATTTTATTTAGCCTGAGAAATTAAATGGTCTAAAAAAATATTGATACACCATACACTGATGTATACCATTGAATGCTTTTCCAAAATACCTATTTTTTTAATCAGTTATATGTTTTAGGGTGCATGCTTTGATCAAATGTTGTTTTCTTCTTTTTTGTTTTTGAAAGACAAATACTGCCTGATCTTACTTATATGTGCAATCCAAAACAGTTAAACTCATGCTTTTTTTGTTTGTTTTTTGGTGAGGAAGATTGGCCCTGAGCTAACATCTGTTGCCAATCTTCCTTTTTTTTTTCCCTCTGCAAAGCCCCAGTACATAGTTGTCTATCCTAGTTGTAGGTCATTCTAGCTCTTCTACGTGCCATGCCACCATAGCATGTCTTCATGAGTGCTGCATGGGTCTGTGCCCAGGATCTGAACCAGCGAACCCCAGGCTGCCAAAGCAGAGCACACAAACTTAACCACTCAGCCACCGGCAGGCCCCTTGCTTCTTTTAACTTATAAGAAAACTGGAAAAATGTGTAATACATGGAATTCCCTGACTTGAGTGTTTTGTGCAGCAGTTTGACCTTCATCTTGGCCTCTGGGGAGCCGAGTAAGCTTTAAGCTTTTCAGAATGGAGTTCTCATGTGTATGGCTACCTGTGCTGTCCTGGAGAAGCAGGTGGCTAAGTGTGGCTCTGGCCACAGAGTCCCCAGAGATTTACCCTTTGCTGACAACTACACTCAGAAACTGAGTATAATCAATAGTTCCATGACAGGATACTCAAAGTACCACCTGCCTAAGTGGATAGTAATGTACTTTTTCCTGTGTGCTTCATTGAGAGTATTTTCTTCTCATCTCAGAAGAAAACTGTTACTCAAAGAAGTGAAAGAGCTCAGAAAGACTTGGATGTGAGAGATATTATGCAGAATCACATCACATACGTTTAATGACACGGGTTGCTAAACAGAGAACATGCATACTGAATTTATTGATAGCAAGGAAGTTTGTACCTTGAAGTATGGTGTTAAGATTTAAAAACAGAAGCAAACGAGGTAAAGGTGAATAGGTAAGGCCGTGTTATACAGACACAAGCATAGCTAAAATGAAAACCAGCAGTGGAGGGGAGTGCAGACTCCATACGAGACACACTGTCATAGGGCAGTAACAGGGCATGAAGAAACGGAAAGGCAGTGTACGGGAGTGGAGGAGGTCTGTCCGTTCAGGCTCGCAAGCTCCAGCTCTCCAGGTCACTTCCTCTAAAACCTTTCCGTTTCGAGAACAGCACACATTTTTCTTCTCTGGAGCCAGCATCAGGTAGAGTTTTAATTCTTGCATTTTATAGTAGTTTTACCCCGACAATAATGTACCTACACCATTCACTTATTAAGCTTTTCCTTTTTTTTTTTCCCTGAATGGAATTTTCTTGTTTTTCCTTTTGAACTAAGTTTTTTAATGGAAATAAACTCAGGTTGTAATTTTAGGATTTCCCAACTGCCTAAGACTTGCAAACACTGCACAAGCCTTGTGTGCTACACTTTATTGGCTTTTAAAGGCAGTTAAGTGGAGTTTATTGTACATAAACCTTGTATTTGTAGTTAGAGAAAAACCTCACATGATTATCAGCTGTTTGTTTTTGCAAGTGTAGCCTTAGAATTTAGTTCTGATATGCCAAAGGAAATGTTATTTTAGTTTTAGTTAGGACTGGAGTTTTTAGACAGGAAATTTAATTTTCATACCAGATAAAATATCTAGACCTCTGATTATAAGCCACTTACAGGCTAACATTTGAAAATCACTTACAAAACATAGAATAGGCCATTCAAGAATTTCAGTTTGATTCGTGCTTGTAAAGTTGGAGTCCTTGAAGTAGGCCTTTGGTATTTGGTGTTTTAATGTGAATTAAAAAGGAATGAGGTGCTTCTACTGTAGAAAAGTGAAAGAAAAATGTATCAAACACTATTTGGAGAATGTAGGTGGGAAATTATTGAATCAAATGGTCGTTTTCCATTTCGTCTCATTAATGGGGTAATTGTATTATCCATATCCCAGGACCCTCTACTCCTTAAAGTGAGCACATTGAGGCCTTGCTGGCCGTGGGCGGTTTGGCTCCGTGATTCTGTGCTCCACGTCTTGGTGGTGAATAGGAACGGGCCCGTTCAGCTGCCCCACAGATGCAGCCTGTTCATTAGGGGAAAGGGCTCAGTGACCAGAGCTAACAAAGACGAGCTGGGGAATAAAGCAGACAGCTTGCAGCTGCTGGTCTTCAGCTGCCTCACTTAAGGGGCCTTAGAGGAAGAATTCGGTTTGTCCTCAAGAGCGTGTTTTAAATGACAATACAACACACCTGCCCACTGAAGTGCACAGAGACGGCTGTCAGCACCCGGTTCTTCCATCAGGCCTGAACCACAGATTTTTGATTATAAACACGCAGCCATGCAGATAAAGAACAGTGTTCTGGTTAGTGGTTTTGTTTTTGTTTTTGAGCTGCTCCTGGAATTAGAGCAGGAATTAAGTGAGATGGATGTGGTGTTAAGTGGATTCCTTAAAATGATGGCAAATCTATGCTATTCTTTGGTTTAAACATATTCTGGAAACTACAGAGTGTTCAAAAGTCTGAAACTGTTTTAAATACTCACTAGTTATTTTTATGTTTTCAGCGTGTTTCTTCATCCTCCAGACACCTTTTTAGTTGAAGTACCTCTAAATTTAAAGCAATGGGCCCAATTGTTAATCTGAAAAAGTTACAGGAAATACAAAACAGTAGGCAAAAAGTCTGCAAACACCAGGAAATTCAGAGGTAGTTCACCTGAAAGCACGTCTGGAGGTTGAAGAAAAACATACTGAGAATGTTTTGTGTAAAGGCAGTTGCCATGCCCTGCCGTTTCCAGGCACCCTGCGGTTCTAGAGCCTGCAGCGGGGTCAGAGGACACAGGTGCGTTCTCCCGCTCAGTGCCGGACCGCTCCTGAGGGTAAACAGTGTCTTGGGACTGGATCTGGAATTTTCATCATTTGGTTGTATGTGTCCTTTGTGAAGTAATCCACAGTAAATCGGTGTGATACATCCATTTTGGAAATGCCTAATTGTGTAGTTAAAAAATGTTTTACCTTTATGAAGTAGGCTGTGCTTCTAATGCTCATCCTATCTTCATAAATGAACCCACAGTTTTTGTTAGATTCCTTGTTCTCCAAGGCCCTATTTTTGGGAGAGGACACACAAACACACACACCCCATTATACTTGTGGAACGATATGGCAGCACTTTGGTTTGGGAATTAGGCAGGAGAGCAAATAACATAATAATCCACACATGGTGGAGAGCACGAGCATTGCAGAAAATATGGGTCCGCTCCTGGGGCTTACTTTTATCTTTCACTTTTATTTCGCCTGGTTTCTCATTTTGGGGAAACTGCACTGTGTGATCCTGACGGAAGAAATTCTTGCTAGCAGAGGGTCGTGTACGTTTTGTAATAATAAGTGCTTTGAGAGAAGCGTTTGGTGTACTGTGAATCAATTTGATCACTGATACACTATCCATTAAAAATTGTTCCCTCTATTACAAAGGGAATACAATTTTCTCACAGAAAATTTTGAAGATAAACCCCAAAGGAAAAAAAAAACTACGCCTCATCCCACCCAATTGTTAACCTTGGGTCTTTTTTTCATCTTTTAATGTGCATATATTTACAAAAACTCATTTGTTCACTCATTTATTCATTCGACAAATATATACAGAGCCCAGACCAGGTGCCTGGCATTGCCCTGGATGCTGGGACGCTGCAGAGAACAAGACAAGTCAGGCCCCTGCCCTCTTGGCGCTCAGTGGGAGAGACAGGCACTAGATATGCAAGAGCAGAAAGAAAGGAGATGATCCATGGTGGTGGTGGGTGCTGTGAAGGGAATAAGCAGGATGTGTCGTGGAGAATAACAACACACATCCTCGTTAGACGTGGTAGACGGGAACAGCTCTAGGAGGAGAATTCTAAGTCCAACCTTGAAGGATGGGAAGGAACAAGCCGTGTAAAAGTCAGGGAGAGAGTGTTTCAGGTAGAGAGAACACCAGACGTATACACAGTTTTAACCTGTCTTTTTTCACTAAATATAAATGTCCACAATTCTTTATATACATCTCTTGTGGTAATATTTTAGAATTCAGGATTTTTTGAAGTTTTGAAACATCATATGGTTAAAAACGTGTATTAGGTAACATTTTCAGCGTGTCTGGGGCAGCACCCTCTAATCAAACACATGAATATTTCTGCATTGAAACGTAGAATAATCACACTGTGTGACATAAATAAAGCCTCTGAATAGTCTCACTTCCAATTAGGTTTTGGTGTCAAAGGAGCTCTGGTCAGATCAGGTTTTTCTGCCAAATAAGTTATATATAAACTGATTTTTTGTGCTATTTAGGTTTCAAGATTCTAGGTAAGGGGATTGTGGAGGAGTATTTTGTGATATAAAATACCATAATTAATTTAGTTAATGCCACATTTTTATATATTTAGGCTGTTTCCACTTAAGTTGTTATTTTAGATTGCTAGGATGAAGCTGCTTCTAGCCGTGTATTTGGGCACATTAATGGTCATTTTCTCAGGATGCATTGAATTCTTATATAAAGGATGTGCAAAAAAGTTTTGATGCAGATTTTTTCATAGATTTGATGTTTTAAAGTAATTAAATTTGGAGATCCCTCAAAACTGCTTCCTAATTCTGTAGCTTAGCTGAGAATGGTTATTTTCATAATATCATATTCATGGCTCATATTTAATAACTTTTAAAGGCAATGATAACAAAAAGGCATATCTTTGCTTCTGGTTGTTTTTCACCTTAATTCCTTTCTTCCCTTCACCTCCATTTGTAGCAGAAGCTGCATACAGAGAGAGATGGATTTTTAAGCACTAAAATGTAACCATTCAAGGGAGGGGCAGGATGTAATTGGTTTCTTTTTCATATCAAACAGAATGATTCAGGATCTGGACTTAGAGGAGAGCATCCTTTATTTAATGATAGAGCCATGGGTCATGTTTGCAGATTTCTGGGCTGTCGTCATTTCTGAGCCTTCATAGATACAGTCAGGCATCTGATCTTCCTAAGATCAGCCTGGAGATAACTCTAGAATTTTGTCTTCAAATCTCATCCTGCTCAGAATGTGACAGATCCTGCCCTTTGGAGCAAAACTCCACCGGTCTCTCGCATCCGTTCTCGCTTAGGCCTGTGTGACAGAAAGGCCACGTTTCTGCTGGGCACATTCGTAATCAACCACACCTCGCTCTCAGTAGTGCCTGTGGTTTTTCAAGTGTGATGCCTGTTCCGATGAAAGCTTTAGAATCAAAATGTCAAATTGTTGCTCTTTGTTGTAAACATGTAATTTCATCATTATCTCTGTTAATTCAGTATGAAAGAATATACAATTTGAGAACCATGGAAACCTTAGCTACTACAATATGAAATTCAAGGATTCTGCCATTATTTACATGTACTCCAAGAGCCAAATGAAATCTTCGTTAATTTCCAGCCATGTAGAATACACTGTTGTATGTGTTTATTGTTTATATATAGGGTGTGTTCAAGACCCAGGTGCAATATTTATTCACTTGCTATTCCACTGGATCACAGGCCTCTCATACATAGATGTCTATCACTCACATCTGTATATTTTAGAAATTGGAATATCAACATTATTCTTCTTGGAAGAAATGAGGGAACTCTGTGGGTGTGAGTTGTGGCTGGTTGCTAAGAATATCTAATCAGGTTGCATTGCTATAGCAACAGTGTTGCTAGGACTTTAAAGTTTCTGTGCAATCAGTTGGAATTCATAAGTGAAAGACATTGTTTATCTCAGTGGTATTTTAAAGTGATCCTCGCCAGCATACGGCAGGAATCCCATACTCTGGAAAAGAACTGATATCCCCGTGAACTGCTCTGTAGTTTATGATTAGTTCAGGGTATGTCATCTACATACCAGGAGGATAATTTAGCAGCCTGTTTTTCAAAGTGTTTTGATTTCACAGACACTACCTAATTCAAGGTCATTTCCATCTGACTCTTCCAAGGGCTCACAAAGTAGCCAGACCATCCATCATCACACATT
Source organism: Equus quagga (assembly GCF_021613505.1). Classification (NCBI taxonomy): domain Eukaryota; kingdom Metazoa; phylum Chordata; class Mammalia; order Perissodactyla; family Equidae; genus Equus; species Equus quagga. The sequence goes on from NC_060269.1 coordinate 7,576,906, forward strand.
GATTATTTGAGAGGAAAAGAACCATTTCATGTTTCTCTCAGACATCAGAACACTAGAGGACTCCAAAAAATTCTATTACTCTTCATATTTCCTTTTTTGCAAAATGAAAATCAGTTTATTTTTCTAATTATACTTATTAATTATACTTATTACATATTTCTTATCTAAAATGCAGACAGTTTAGAAAGCATAAAGCAGATAGTTAAAAATCTCCTAGAGCTAACTACTTTTAACATTTTGTGGTAAAAATCATGTATATAATAAATAAAGAGATATAAAATGTGCATTTTTCTTTGGTGGTGTGTTTTTTTTAAGTTAGCTTTACATTGGATTTTTAAACTGCTTTAAGTGTCTTCGTGTTGGCTCTCTTGTGTTTTGAACACTTTTTTTTCCTTCACAATTACACTCAAAATATTGAAATGGTCAGGGGTTAGTCTGTAAGTTGAAAGCCTCTATGTTTACTAAATATCTGCCCCGTCCTTTTCCAAGAGGTATTCAGAATATTTGGTTTAAGGATTTTGTTAATCACCATCTTAATGGAACAGAAAGCCAGCACTTTTCCTTGTTTTAGTCACTAAACTTTTGAGTGAGGGAAAGAGATCCTGTGACTGTTTCATTTCAACTTTGTGATGTAGAATTTGACTCAGTTTAAGGAATTAGAATAACTGCATATTTTTGGGAGGTCAGGCTCCGAGACCTGGAGAGCCGGTTTTAGGCTGACGGACTATGGGGTTGAATCAGGCAGGGACTAGAAGAAGCCTTCTCTTTGTTTGTTATTTCACGGAGACCCAGAAATGAAAAGTAAAACAGAAAATCTTTGAAGATTTCATAGGATGGCTGGCTAATCCATAAAGACTGAGCTGCTTTTAGACCTAAGAGATAATAACAATGACCAACATTTTTTGAGAACAAAGCATGTGCCAGGAACTGTTATAAGAGTTTCATTGTTAATTCACTTAACTTTATGATACCATATGAGGGGTCTCTCACTTGTAATAACCCTGTGAGAGTCCTGTTCTTATTCCCATTCTACAGATAAGAACAGTGAGGCAGAGTGAAGTTGAGCGACTTCCCAAGGTTGCATGGTTACTAATTATCAGAGCCAGAATTCAAATCTGAGAGTGTCCTTGCAGAGCTCTGTTTTAAAGCCACTGTGAGGAACACTGGGTGGTTGTTTAGGCTGAGCCATTCTGTGGGGGTATTCATGGCCCATGGTTTCATCTACAGTTTTGCTGGTCCAGAAACTTGCTTCTGTTTTTTGTCAGTTCATCCAGGGGCGCACTGTCTTTAGTGGTTGGTTCACAATAAGTAAATGCACGGGGCATGGATTTATAAACCATTTAAACCATTTACAAAGGAAGATACAGCTTTTTCAGAAACGTAGACTAGTCATTTCCACAGAGCACACCTCATTTTCTTTGCGTGTCTCTACTCAGGGAACTAGTTACAAGTCAGAAAGTTCTGGTCAAAATGGAATTAGGATAAATATTCCTCATGATAAGTTTTCATTTCCATTGTTTCTGATCTTTAATTCTAAGAATATATTACTGTCAAAAAAAAAGAGAGTCATCTAGGATCAAAGCACTATCCTTTCATGATAGTGCTGGATACACACTACTCAGTTGGTATTAACTGGCTCCTCTCCATGCGTTTAGCTCAACCTTATGTTATGATAAATGACAATTCACTTCTTCATTTGATGACCGACGTGAGGTTAAGGCAGTATTGCAAAATGGCTTAGGATCGTGGCTTTTGCAGGCCAATAGACTGGGTTCAGTCCTGACTTTGCCACTTAATGGTTCTGTGCCTTTGGGGAAGCTACTTCTCTAAGCCTCAGCTTTCTCATCTTTATAAGTGGAAATAATAAGTAACTCTGAAATAGGTTGAATGTTTCCCCCCAAATTCATATATTGAAAACCTGATGACCAACTTAATGGTATTAGGAAGTCGGTCCTTTGAGAGGTGATTAAGTCATGAGGATGGAGCCCTCACAAATGGGATTAGTGTCCTTATGAAAGAGTCCCCAGAAGCTGGCCCAGTGGTGCAGTGGTTAAGTTCACATGTTCCGCTTTGGTGGCCTGGGGTTCGCAGGTTCGGATCCTGGGTGTGGACTTGGCACGACTTGGCAAGCCATGCTGTGGCAGGCGTCCCACATATAAAGTAGAGGAAGATGGTCATGGATGTTAGCTCAGGGCCAGCCTTCATCATCAAAAAGAGGAGGATTGGCGGCAGATGTTAACTTAGGGCTAATCCTCCTCAATAAAATAAAATAAAAATAAAAATAAAAGAGACCCCATAGAGCTCCCTTGCCTCTTCTGCCATGTGAGGACACAATGAGAAGTCAGCAGTCTGTAATCCGAAAGAGCACCTTCACCAGAACCCAACCACGCTGGCACTCTGATCTTGGACTTCCAGCCTCCAGAACTGTGAGAAATAAATTTCTGTTGTTCATAAGCCATCTAGGCTGTGACATGTTATTATGGCAGCCTGAATGCATAAGACAGTCTCTTAGAGTTACTGTAAAGGTTAAATGAGAAAATGTATGTAAAGTGCTTAGTACCGGGTCAGTCACTCAGTACATGTGAGCCAATGCTCTTGTCATATTGACTGGATTTGGGACATATCATTTCTGTAAATGGGGATCCTGTTTATGGAACAGGTTTACAGAAATTGTTAGAAATAGCCCTGGCACCTAGTAGTGTGTGACTTTGGGCAAATCCCTAGCCTCTTTTAAGCCTTAATTTCCTCCTATCTTTGAGAAGATGTAATAATACCTAATTTTCAAGGTTGTGATAAAGTTTAAGGATATGATGAGAATAGACTTAGCTCAGAGCCCTAAATAAATAACAGCTATTTTTTTATAGTGTGTCAAGCTGAAATTTCAAGGGTCTTAACTTTCTGATTATATGACCAAACTCTCAGAACATCTAATCTGTAGACTTCTATGCGCTGTTTACTGCGTTTTCAATTGTTGAACTAAACGTTATGATGGAATATGTTCATGAGGTCATTCATAATATTGGTATGTTAGTTCCTCTTTTTGCTACCTGCAGTTTTGTTGCCCTTAGTTCTAGTTCATGAATAATGAAAACGATATGGGTTGTGGGGTCACATTGCATCATGTTCCACTTTCCATGGAAACTACCTAGTCTAATGACTACTGTTAATTTGGGTGCCATTTCACAAAAGGAATTTAGAATTATCATGAAAATCTGAAAGATTTTGAATTCCCAGTTGTATATCTTTTCTTTGGTCCATCATGTTTTTTACTTTCATGAATTTTTGCTCATTTATTTCCTAGAGAGTTGAAGACAATTCAGGATAAATTTAAAAGGTTTTGCTCAAGGTTTGAGGCATAGCATCTTGCAGGTTTGGGGAGACAAGCAAATGACTAATAAGGAGATCATGATATGGTGTTTAAAAGTTAATATTAGCAAAGCACACACACCTGAACTTTTCCAGAAAAAAAAAGATATGGAAGCCTTCAAGAGAATCGGCAGTGAAAATTCTCCTTGAGTAGCTTTGTTTTTTCCAAATTTCCTAGTAGGTGGCAGGTTTCCTGTTGTTAAGGACGTTTAGGAAGGGGCCTGGAGGCCTTAGAGAGAGAGAAGCCTCATCTGACATGAAGCCCATAGAATCTTTTATGGGCATTTTTAATATCTGGGAAGCACAAACTCTTGTAGGTTCTTCACCCTCCAAGTTTCTACTCAGCAGCTCATAGCTCATGTACCAGACAATGATGCAAGACTGTTTTGGTGGAATGGCAAAATTATGTTGTTTTTGACAACTACCCTTTTCCTTTTCAGAGCTCCTACCATCTCTCCTCTGCTCCAGGATGCTCTTCCCTAGGTCTCACATTCTTCACTGGTCTGCTGCAAGAGGCTAAAATGCTAATGAAGGCGTGGGCTGGTAGTGTGATACCTTCTTCCGGCCTCTGGTGGCAAGAGCTCTGAGCCATCTTCCCCACCATAGGGTTTGTGTTTTTTAAAAGGCTGCTTTCAAGACCCAAAGGAATGAAAAATTATGCAATGGGAAAATGAGTCCAAGGGAGCAGGGTGGAAAGGAAGCTTGATTCTGGCTTTGTAGAGACCAGCTACGCATCCTGCCAGAGAGGCTAGTCATGGAGAGGCTGTGGAGAGGGAGTGAGGACCAGAAGCTGCTACTGTCATCCACTGCCTTGCTGAGGATGACCGCGGATTGTCCCCGACTGCCCTACCTCACGTCAACTTGGACAGGTTGGGGGCCAGGTCTCCATCCTCCCACCCTGACTCCTCTCTCCAGGAGGGGAAGGAGAATTGCTGTTAGCACTCTCGACCGTTCCTTCACCTCATTTCTAAGCATGAAATACTTAGAAAATGGCAGACCACTTAGGAAATTTTGTGGGCACCTATGGTAAATAAACAGCTCTTAATTTTTAATTTAAAAGTGTCTCAAAAGGCTTTGTAGCTAATTTTTGACCTCTGTGTACGCTGCTGGGTTTCCTTTTGCAGCTGTTTATCTTCCTGTTTTGTTTAGCTAAATATTAAACTTATTTCATATTCCTCGAGTACATTATATAGCTTAAATTTTCCCAAGCACCCATTTCACTTTCAAGAAATGTCTTGGGTGTGTGGAAGCTCTAACTTGGTTGGTTTTCTATTTTATGAACACTATGGGTGATAATATGAATTCTTTAGAAAATAGAAAAACAAAGGGTGAAGGCCAGTGTGCTGCATGTATAGCATAGTAGTCTTTGATCTTTTTCTTTAAGAGAAATTTCTGTAAGACTGAAGCCTCTATTTTGGCTTATCATGGAAGAGAAAAGCTAAACCAGCATTGTGGAAATTAGAACTAGTATAGACATTTTCTGAAGACTCTGTAATTTAGTTAATGGACTCTTTCTTCATGAAGTATGCTGCAACTATAAATCTTTCAGAAGCTCATCTTATTTGGGTTCCCTCCAAACCTTAGATTTGCATCTCTCATTAACGTGAAGATTTTAGTATAGACCTTTAATGCTCCACTTGTTTCAAGTGCACTTGAAAATGGATTAGAAAAACTTGGCTAGTGAAGGTTGAATTTTAGCTGCAGCATGCAGTTTTTATGGAATCTCCTATTAACCAGACATTCTAAGTGGATGGTATACAATGCCACGAGATCCATGCCCATTGCTCTGCGAAGCTCTTTCTCCCTACCTTTATTTCAGTGTCAAACGACCCATCAGACCCGATTGTCAGATATTGAAACTATTCGTTTTCTAAATAATTGGATGTGGTGAGTGTACGAGCAAACGGCTGTGGACTTAATGGCATGCAAAGAGGAAAAGTTCAAAGTAATACGTGTGAAAACAATGGGAATTTGTTGCAATTCTGGATATTTTCCTTGAAAATAACAAGGTGAAATGTTTAGTGCGTTAGATTTGCAAAGAGTGTTTTAGTTGTCAGTCAGTTTCAATGTCTGTGTGTTCAAACTGACAGACCAGTATTCTGTAGCCTGAGGCAACTGGCTGAAATTCATGATATAAAACACAGGCAACTTGACAGGAAGTCATTTTACAAAGATAGCCGTTGCGACTTGGAGAAAATTTGAAATTAAATCTATCTTGGAATAAGGGCCATACTTTGAAGGATGTTAGTCATTGACCATCAATCAAAACACCAGTTTACAATTAAAATGTGTGATTTTACTTTGGTAGCAAAATCTCTAAGGAACCATTGTGTTGAAAATCCATGTCGTAGGAGTTCATCATATTCTCTTGGGAGAAAAGCCTATGCGAATGGAAGATAAATTAAATCAGTCTTTACTATTTGACAGCTTACCAGTTTGGAAATTTGGAGTTCAGACCTAGGGTCTAAAGAGAGCTTTCTTTAGCACTTGTGCCAAAGGTGGTAAGTGAGATAATTATTTAGGGCCGTAGCTAGGGCTAACCGAAGCACAATTGTAAGGAATATACCAATTCTAGCACCAGCAAGGTTTTCCCTTCTATCATCCCACAGAGGCACAGGAGCCTGAGGCACGGGAGGTGTTTCTCCAGGTTGTCCCTGACCTTGTTTCAGTCATCAATAGGCAAATGCATCCTTTCAGATCATCCTGAAGGCCTAATTTGTGGGAGGCACTCTTTTCACCTTCCCCATCTCCTTGGGACATGAGTGAACAGAGTTGGGTTGCCATTCATGCAAGGATATCAATTTCTCGTGTTAATCTTACACTTCTCTGCGATGGTCTCTTATACTTTCATCTAAATTGTCACATAAATCCAACGTGAAGCTGAATGTTGGACTTCTCCCCAGATTAACCAGTTGAGGGGAACTATGCAACTTCCTTATTTGTGAGCATTTATCATAGGATTTCAAAGCTTTTTATTTAAGGTAGCAATTAAAGATGTGTGTGCATCCTTCTCTTTAAAGATAATGTGTACTTACAGATTCTGTATATAAAAAGAACTAGTTAATAATCTACTGCCAGTAGGTTTTTAAAAATTTTTAAATATCCCAGTTAAAAATATTTTGTATTTCTCAATAATATTTAAAGTTCTCATCAGTTCTCTGTCTCTATACATATAGTGTGAAGTAGATACACAGAGAGCATGTTACTTTAACCACGCTTGTAAATAAAGTTTTGAGCACACTTTTTGCATCTAAACTCTGCCCTAGGTATATAAAAGTCAGTTCTTCCAAGCAAAATACTTTCAGTTAAATGTTATTTGATCTAGTATAGCCTTTGACTTTTTTTGACACATACAAATCAGGTAAAACAAAACACACATAATATATTCCAAGAAAAATTATACTTGTTTTTGATGATTGAGTAGATACAACTATTTTTGTTCATGTTATTATTTACATTGTTTTGAAAGAATGGCTTCACTCTTAAAAAGAAATTAAGAGGTATGTCATTTATGAACATAGATTAATAATCATTTTGAGCATAAAAAGTACCTTCTAAGGATTCTATCTTCTAAGTATTCTTCTATAATAAGAAAATTATAATGGTATGCAACACAATTTCTGAGAATCTGATTTTGGACCCTTATTTTATTTTAGGGGATGGCTCCCATTTTTCTGTTTTCTAGAAGAGTTAGATCACTAATTTAAAATCTGAAGTAGCCAAACTGTTTATGATCATAAAAATCCAGAAAAATAGTGAATGTATTCCTAAATACAAGTGAAAATATTTATGTTGTGGGTTTTATTTCTAAACTCAATGTAGACTAGGAGGCGTTCCCCGTCATCTAATAAAGGTAGTGCAACTCTACAGAAAAGGAGCCAACTTCAGAGTCTGGATGGTGTTGATTGCATGAAAGATACATTGGTCTTACTCTGATTCAGAAGACCGGGCAAAGTGGTTAAGCTTTCAGTGACTAGATTGATGCCAGCTGTGCAGATATTTTCTATTTTAAATATTTATCATTTAAAAAATCTGTATGCAAGACATTTCCCATTTTCACTGCCTTGGATTTTTTTGTTTATATTTTTTGATCCTCTGAAACAAAGAAATCCTTCATTTTTGCTTATGAAGTTGGTTTAATGATAAAATGTTTCTGGTCTATATTCTACCAAAAGACAAGAAAGGATTCTTAACGAATTTGTTTGAAAAGTGGAGAGAATAACGTAGCAGTTCATTTAGAGGCTAAGGATATAAAATCAGGGTATTGCTTTGGCTTTGGGAAATAGAGAAAATAAATGACTTTTCTTTCTGTTTACTCTTTTTGGTAGATATTAGTTTATTATAAGGCAGGCGCTGTATCATTAATTAATAAATAATAACGGCATGGAACATGTTCTTTGGAATGCAGTTCATGGCTTCTTGCGCAGGACAGCAGAACAGCTGTTTCTGCTGAATTATTGGAATGTGAGAAGCAATGATGTAAACCCTTCAAAGCACAGAGAGTAAAGGGGATTTTTTTCTCTTAAATCCCAATGAATAGAAGCTTTTATACACAAAGGGAGAATTCAGAGAGCCCTGTAGTCTTTCAGCATAACACTTCTTCCCCTTTGCTCATTCCCATTGTCCTGCTAGATCCTTAGTGCGAGATGTTCCAGGGGTTTCTGGTCACACAAGATTGTTCTGTCCTCGCATGAGTCACTCAGAACCAGAACCCCCACCGTCAGCCCAGGGTGAGCCCCCTAAGATCCCCGCAGGGAGAGGGGGAGAGCAATGCCAAGCGGAGGAAGCCTGGCGTGGCTGGCAGGAGCGCAGTGTGCAGTTGAGGGCTCTGGAGCTGAGTGACCTTAGAGCAGAGCCCAGGTCTGCCTCTTTGCAGCGTGGGGACCTTGGTCAAGTTATCAACATCTCTGTGCCTCAATTTTTTATTGATAGCATGAGGATAATAATAAAATTGATCTCATAGATCATCCAGAGTCCTTGATGAGTATGAACAGAAAAGATTTATGTAAAGCAAAATGTCTACCTCATGGTAAACACTGAATAAATGGTAGCTATTTTTATGAAGCATTTTATTCCAAAGCATTTTTCAATAGGTTCGTTGTGCAGAAGGTAACATTGATGGTATTGAATAATCTCTGTTTAAAAAATGTACTGGAATGGGAGTCAAACCAGATCCTGGTCAGACACCACTAAACACTTGCTGTATGATTTAGAAAAGTCATTTAACGTCTCTAAATCTCAGTTTAGTTATCTGAAAAATGGAGGTACTAATGGCTTAGGTTGATCCTGTGCTTATTGCATGCGGGTACTGTGCTACGTGCTTTACAAGCCTTAGCTGAGTTAATTCCTCCAACAACCTTAAGTGATAGGAACTGTTATAACACTTTATAGAGGAAGGAACAAGTCCGGAGAGGAATCCAGTTCCATTCTTGTGCAGAGTGCTTACTGAGCACCTATCATGTACCAGACCCTTTTTCCTGGTGCTGGAGATGTAGCTGTGAACAAAACAGACAAAAAGGGCAGGGGCTGGGTCCTTATAGGCTTATTTAACAGGGGAGGAATTTTTTAAAAAGCAAATACATCATATATTGGAATGATAAGTGACAAGTGCAAAAAAAGAAAAATAAGGAAAAAGAAAAATAAAGCAGTGAAACATGTGGGATGATTTGTAATTTTAGGTAGAGTCACCAGGGATGGTCTCACAGAAAAAGGTGACATTTTGAAGGTAAAACCTCCAAACTGAAGAAGTAAGAATCCCAAGGAGAAGAAAGAAGCAAGTGTTTGCATTTTGAAATATCCCCCTATGCTGCTAGTATAAACCTACCCACCTCTTTGGGCTCTTGAGAAGATCAAATGGGATAATGTGAATAAACTTTTTAAACAATGAAGCACTTGGCAAGTAATAATTGTTATTATCATTCAAAAGAGGAAGAGAACATTGCGATACAATTTAGTATCAGACAGAGGTCTGTTAGGTTTTCTCTACTGTTTTCCTGTCCTTTTGTTCCTTAAAACATTTTCAAAAAATGTTCCAGTACAGAAGAAGATGTGAATTCACTTCCTAAGACAAATCTCAATAGAAAAGACACATCACTCTGCTGTTCACTCATCCCCGAATTTCAATAGCTCCTTAGAAAGTTTCAGAATAGTTCTCTGCCTATAATGGAGACCAAACAATTTATAAAACTACTCTTGATTTCTCAAATGAAGGCCATTTTGTTTATCAGAAATTTCCTTATTCTCTTGCTTATAGAAACTTCAAACGATGCAGCTCTTTCAGAGTTTTTTAGAGTCATTAATTAATCATTAGGTCGCCCATATGATTCAGCCCAACCTAACTCAAAACTAGCACTGAGAACATTTGCAAATTTTACCAGCTTCATGGTTCCCTAATGACTCAAGTGAGACCACTTTAGCCACAATGATGACCACTCCTTCCAGTGGTTGAACCCAATGTAGCCTCTCGTTTTCCATTCTTGTTTCTTTTAAGGTAAAGTGGCTTTAAAAATTCTTCCAATATATTTACTGACATTTAGAAGTCTGCAAAATAAAGGAATTCATTCAAGAGAAACTCATACAGTTGAAAGAAGCGTTTCTTTCAGGCCTGCAAACTTGTAGGTCATGGAACCCACAAGCTGTCGGCCTTGTATAATTCTGACAATGGTGAGTATTACTCTCAATTAAGTAACTATTGATCTATTGATCCCCTAGGGTGTGCTTCATGCTTCGTTCCTTTTATTTATTTTTTTTAAATAAACTTTAAATATGTAATGTTCACATCAGCTTTGTGGTGAAATAGCTTGCCAAATGTAGGGGGGCAGGCATGGTATAGAGAGCCACTGGTGATGGATCCTGGGTTGAGAAAGCGTGTTCACGGCAGAGCCAGGGGAGGAGTCCAGGCTGGATGCTTGAGGAGCAGAGCGGACAAGTCTTCGGACGTTCTTTGTTTACCTCCACTGGCTTGGATCCCATTTTATCTATTTTGTGTGATTTTTTTAAAAGTCATGACACATTATCTTGGAATATAACTTTGCCATCTCTATAAGGAGATGGCTTTCTGAAGTATATACAGGTATTTGTAACTTACCGACTGAGACACGTTATTATGTATTCACGGCAATCTCTACTTCCCTGTGTGTTTGTTAAATCTGTGTTACATATAAATATGTTTTAGGTAATCTGAGCCTTAGCTTTGGAGGAGCTTGGATTCTAAAGAGGAAAAAAAGATACTTAGATAAAACTGTTTTAAGAATTAACTTTGTTTTAAAATATTCGTAACAATAACTAAAGTAATGCTTAAACAACATGACACTGAGCTTCCCACTTTGAGGCCAACAGTCTTTGGATAGCTTTCTTCTTCTCCCATTTCCCTCTTTTTTTTTAAACCTTCAGAGTTTCTAAATGTTTCCCATTTGGGTAACTTTATATCAATAGATAAAAACTTTGAGATTCTTTAGTAGTCATGAGGTCCAGCAAGAATATATATGTGTGGAACTGTGTAGTTTTTCCCCTATCTGGAAAGGAAAACAGGGCAGCTTATCACTATGTCCATATAATGTTGCTGATCATATGTATTTGATAACACACATAAATTTACAGATCAGTATTTTTTTGGCAAATTCAGCAACATGGCTCCTGTCATTTATGAAATGCTTGTTTTACCAGATTGTAAACTAAGGCTTAAGAGAAAAAGCATTATTTCTATTAAAATCCACTTTAGTTCCTCATTCTTCACTTGGACGTTTCTCTCTCACATTGTATTTGATGTTTGGTTCCAGGATAATAGCGTTTTCCAGCTGGATGGGGCTCCAGTACAAACCCTTCACTTTTCACAGTGACTCAACTCAGATGGTTCAGAGATTTATCCAGTGCCTACTTCTTGGGAGGCACGGAATCCTGGTCACATCCCCAGGCACTTGGCCACTGCCTGCCAAAACACACTGTATGTGGAATTTTTGGATCTATTTCACTCATTTAGAGCTAACCACAATAGAGAAATTTAAAAACTAAACATATAATTGCTACCTCTTCCATCAGTGTGGCTGACACTAATTCACTTATCCTTGAGAGTGTGGCTTTAATGTCATAAGAACTGCGGGCTATTTTTAGCAGAGACTTCATATCACTTTTCATTGGCTGGGTGATGCAATGATGAGTTCTGAAAAATTAGCCAAATTTCCCTCACTGTGCTTGTTTCACCCAGATGGGAGCAGTGTTGCTGAATTTCAAGAGGTTAGCATAATCAATACCATGGAGCTACAGCAAAAGGGAAGATTTCTCCTTCTATTACTCGAATTTTTGTAAAAGCAATAAATGTTATGATTGATTTGTTAAAGAAAATCTGTACATACCTCCAGGGGTGCCTAATATTCAAAAATAGTTCAGAATATGGACAGGAGAGGAAAGGAGGAGTGAATCAATCCATAAGCGTGGACCAACAAACAGAATGAGTTCAGATCCCAGCTTACATTTCCTACTACTCTTTCTATAGCTAAATATTAAGCCCCCATCTCATTTCACCCACTCCCCACCAATAATCTAACCCAGCAAGAGCCTGGCCATGCATGGGCAGCCCCAGCTACCGCAGCCCCATCACTCTCCACCTCCCACCCTCACTCAGTTTGCCTGCCCTTGGGGGGCTTCGCCCAGCGCTCCTCGCATGTGTACTGTATGCTGCTGCCTGGAATGCTCTGTACAGATGTGCCCATGACTGACTCCCACGCTCCTTTCAGGTCCCTGAACAGATGTTACTTTCTCAGAGACATCGTGTCTGAACACCTCATCTAAAACAGCTCTGCCCCCGTCTCTATACCTTACCTTGTGTTGTCTTTGTCTCACCACTGGCCATATTCCATCTTCATTTGTTTTCTGTTTCCTAGCGCACTACCATGTGAGCTCCACGACAGTGGGGTCTTTGTTTGTTTGTGCTCCATCTCCAGCACCTGGCTCAGTTCCTGGCACTTAGTGGATGCTTAATAAATAATTGGGGGAAAATCAATGAATTTCCTTCATGAGAAGATAATTTTGAAAGGCAACAGTGAAAGAAACAGTCCTTTCCTTCATGGAACTTAAAATATTTATTTTATGTAAAGAGTAGACTTCAATTTAAACCTCCTATTTTAGTAACTTTACATATATTCTAGTTCATTAACACAGAACATATGTTCATATCAGGCTTAAAGAAACCAGGCAATGAGAATAGAAACCGAAAAAGATATATATAATGGAATTCTTTAATTTGTTAGCACAAAACTATGTATTTACCCAAAGAGCATCCTCCTCCATTGCAGAGGCTGGGCTTAATAATGAACAGTATATGTTAATCTGTTTTACTTAAAAATTGCTGACATACTAGACGTCCTCTCAGATAGACACAGGTGAGAGCCTGTTGTTCAACTTTAGGATCCCAGATTTCTTTTCCCCCATTAAGATTTCTCTCTCTCTACTCATTTGTCAATTTGCTGCATAAAGAAAACACTTTTGTTGTTGTTGTTGAGGAAGATTCACCCTCAGCTAACATCTGTGCCAGTCTTCCTCTATTTTGTGTGTGGGTCGCCACCACAGCATGGCTGATGAGTGGTATAGGTCCATGCCTGGGATCCGAACCTGTGAACCTGGGAGTGCCCTGAGCTTTACCACTTTGCCATGGGGCTGGCCCCCAGAAAACACTTTTAAAAGGATGCAAAAATCTTCCTTGATTTACAAAAATAAACAAATGAAACACCAAAGAGAAAACAAATGGAAGACACTCAAGGCACTACTCCCAGCAAACCGTCCCTGCCAGAAGTTGTGTAACTATGGCAGTAGTCACGTGGCCTGTGCCCAGCACGACAACTGTGAAGTACTCCAGGACAAGCCATTCTCCTGTGTCTTTGTAAGGACTGCAGAGCTTGTATCTTAAAGATGCTAAGGACATTATGCAAGCTTAAATACACCTCCACTTCCCAGCCTTACAAACGGCGTACGAAGAATGCTGGACATAAATCATCGTTGGAAGCTAGAAGATAGTACAATTTAGGTTACTGGTACTAAATGTTTGTTAGTCACAAAATTTCAGGCCCTGTGATAGTCGTAAAAAGTGCAAAGACTGTATTAGTAAAAATGTTAAAGATTAATCTTTTCCAGCATACATTTTCTTTTAGGTATTAAACTAAAAAAGTCTATCTTGACTTTTTTTAAAAAAATACTTTTCTTTTAAAGATTTTATTTTTCCTTCTTCTCCCTAAAGCCCCCCAGTACATAATTGTATATTTTTTAGTTGTGGGTCCTTCTAGTTGTGGCATGTGGGATGCCACCTCAGCATGGCTTGATGATTGGTGCCATGTCCGCACCCAGTATCCAAACCAGTGAAACCCTGGGGCGCCAAAGTGGATCGTGGGAACTTAACCACTCGGCCACGGGGCCGGCTGTGGTTTAGTTTTTTTTTCTTTTAAGTGGTTTTAGGTTTGCATCAAAATTAAGAATAAGGTACTGCAATTTCCCTATATTTCATGTTAGTTTTGTACATCTTGTTTTTTGTAGCATACAATTGATTCATTACTCTTAGAATGTTCTTTCATTATTATTCAAAAGCTAAAATTCTGAAAGTCATCATTTTTTCCCTAATTCTTAACATTTATAATCCTTGTACAAAGTACCCCTCTATATTACTCTTTTCTCTAATTCTTTTCCTTTGCTCTTTTCTGCCCCTTTCCCCAGTTATCCTAAGCATAACAGCCAGGATCAATCCTTAGATACCACTCTAATCACATTGCTTTTTTCTTTTTTTTAAATAAGGCAACATGTATAGAGTGGCTATCTGCATCAGCTCCCCCATCCCTGACCCCTCTCAACACATACCCATGATGTAAGAATCCTGACAGAGCGAGAGAGGTTGTGAATGTGGGCCTCAGGAGTCTCCCTGGGGATTCTTATGTACCACTTCACTCCTGCCACCCCCTCCACACACATTTGTTTCCTGATGGGCCCATCTCCAGTTGGATTCTTTGTCCAAACAAATGTAAATTTCTCTTTGTGCCTTGATGGATAATCCCCAAACTCCTGGTACATTATGTTTCTTCTATTCAAAACCTTGCTAAAAATTAATCTGTGTGACACTTTCTAAGGCTGCTCTTCAATCATCCCTACATTCCTTCAAAATGAATGAAGCTATCTCCTTACACAGTTGTAATTAGCTTTGCGTGTTGTTTCTTGGGTTCTTGTGGATGGCTAATGAGTAGCTCTTTCTTTTCCTCTGTGAAATCTGTAAATATAAATTGCTATGAGGATCTAAGGGTTGGGGGGAAGGGGTCTCACTCTCAGGGATGGATCAGGAATTATTTTGTGGAAAAGAACTTTTTGAGAGATGTGGAGGTGTGGGTGGTGTGACTAATAGCTGTGTAACTTTAAATAGTGAGAAATGATACATAGGTGAATTCATATAGATTATTTCACCTTTATGTGTGTTAATTTCCTAATTTATAAAATTAGGGGATCAAGGATATAAATTAAAACAGGAACAGGCAGGTTAAGTAAATAAATGAAGCTGGATGGGCATAAGAAGAATTGCTTGGTTTCTTGGTCATTTTGCACCTTGACATTTGATAGACATAGAGTATAAGATAAATTTCTTGAGAAAAAAACCCACAAACACCAGTGCCATGATATATGGCAGCTGACACTTGGGACCTGCTATGTGGAAAGTAAGTCTACAGGGAAGTGCTGCAGTTTAGCTCGACTCACTGTTGCCGTGTACTGATGTGAGCTCCATGTGAGTTTTCAAAAGAAGTAATAAATAAGAATTCTGATGCAAAATCTCCTGACTTTTTAAAGTGAGTTCTAACAAAAGCAAAAACACAAACACAACTGTGTGGGCCAAACTAAACACAATGAGGTCACACAGTGAAGCCATGTCCAGTGCAAGGACTGCCGTGATGCATGTCCTAACCACTAGGTCATCTCTGATTCTTTCCTGTGCCAGAGAGCTCCACGTGGAGTTCTCTGAGGGCAGGAACTGTCTCCTCTTTCCTTTGTAACTGTATCAACAGAGCTTTGCTGCTGTGGATCAACAACTGATAATCAGAAATATTTTTATCAAAACTTTCATTGGAATGAATTTTTCTAGAAAAATTTGATCTACAGAGATATTTTCAATGGACTGAGAGTGTTGATAATTCTGAGGGCAGCCATTTAGGACAGGGCCCAATAGCTAAGCTGCGGAACCATAGTCAAGTCTGGTTAGGAAAGATTTAATAGGAGGCAAAAAAAAATGACAACAATAGCTGGAGAAGGTGGGATTATGTCTGGAAGTGCAGGACAATGGGGAATCAAGGAGAAGGGAGTAATTCATAATGGTGGACTGTGCTGACTGGTTGTTTGGAGGAAAGAAATAAAATGATCAGTCCAGGGAAGCAGCAACTTGATTTGGCTGAGAGGAGGTTATTGGAAACCATGAAAAGGGTGGCCCTTTGCAGTAGTTGGGATGGAAGCCAGATTGGAGAAGGTTAATGGAGTTAGAGGTGAGAAACTGGAAGCTCCAGAGGTATGCCGCTTTTCCAAGAGCTTGGACACAAAGAGAAAAGGGACCAGGGTGAGAGTGGAGGAATCCGCTGGTTTCAGGGAAAACGATGTGTTAGAAATGGGGAGCATCTGTGCTTGCTTCAGGTTGGATGGTGATACACTCTCTTCGTTGTCTCTGGTATGTTGGAAGGTAAGTGACTTCTTTTGACTTGCATGTCTGGTGACATATATGAACCCCTCTATGGTGTGAATAGCTGAAACATAAAATTTCTTGATAGTTTCTGGATGGGATGATTAATAAAATTATGAATCATTATTTGAGTGTATTGAGAGTATATTCAGAAGTTCAATACCTTGACTAACTCACAGGTTATAGGAGATATACTATCTCTCCTGTGTGTGAAAGTCACTCTAGCATGTAATAATGTCTCTAGACCGATGGTCTTGGTTCCTTAAGGGGGGGTTGTACTTCAAGTAATATTACTGTGGGGCTCTGCTGAGCCAAGAGTATTCCGTGGTTATTTTTGCTGACTGTGCAGAACCTGATCTCTACCTGTTTATATGCAGCCCTTCCACTGAACTCTATGTCTGTCCCCTTCCGGGGGCTGCCCTTACCTGAGCTGAGCCGCATGATCCTGCCCCTGGGGCTCCAGCATTATATCATGTTGCCAAGAGCTCAGGAAGAGCTCATGTCCCCAGGCGTCTTACAGCCATTTCCTTTTAACTCCATTGAATGGTATGGCACACTTCCATTTTCACAAATTTTTAAATTCCTGTTAGCTGTTGTTTGCTGAAAATTAAACATAAATCTTCTGCTGGGAGGTATATAGGAGAAAAATAGAAATAGAAATCTTTCTGCCCTTTTGTTGAAATTCCCTAAAAAACACTGAAGTATAGCTCCTGTGGAGGAGAGGAGACTGGTGGATTTATTTGGAAATGGTGATTTTGGATGAAATGATTGATTACTTGGTTTACAATACACTATCCTGTTGTCATGTAATGTGGTGGCATAGTTTAGTTGATGTTAAAAATAACAAAAATATGCTGGTGTAAAATGTGCATTCCTCCAGCTTGTCCATTTTATTTATTTAAAATTTCAAATGTATTTATTTCAAATTTATTTCTTCTGCTCTGGTAAAGCTATTAAAATAGATGACTGGCAGCCATTCATACAACGAACATTTATTTAGCACCTTCTGTGGATTATGCCTTAGTGGAGGTGGTAAACAGTTTGCACATGTTTACTTGTATCTAGCAGGGGACATGGCTAATTAAGCAATTGCAATAGTGTGACATGTGCCACGGTAGGGGGGAGTGCAAAATACTGTGAGAGCATGGAATGGGCACGCAACTGATCTAACAGGACAGAGGTTTCTCAGGGGAAGTCACCTTGGGGATAAGAACTGAAGGAGGCATAGGAGGGAGCCAAATGAGGGGGTTGTTCTGAACAGAGGGAAAGACTGTCCCAGAGGGAAGTCCAGATACAGTAAGTCAGGAAAATGGGGAGAACGTTTGTTAGCTATTTTAGATATGTTAAGTTGGATATGTTAAGTACCACTTATGTGCCAGGCACTGTGCTGGGCACTGGAAGTCATAAAATGCCACATGACTGTCTTCATGGTGTTTACTATGTAGTGGAGAAGTAACATGAACACATTAACAAATCATTACAGGGCAGTACAAAGCTACAGTAATAGAGACATATGCAAAGAACAAAGGAGGAATAATCAATTATATTTGGAGGTTTCAAGGAAGGCTGCAGGTTTGTTTTCAATAACCCAAATGTAAGGGGACCTTTTGTTAAGTTTTCATTTAGGGGCTTAATTCAGAATTCAAGCTTGTGCTACCAAGATAATAGGTTTGCTTTGCAGCAGATTTTAGAGTGAGAAACCTAGAATAAATGAGAAGAATGATGCTTGTGGAGTGTCTGTACATTCTGTTTGTGGCAAAGGAAAATGTGCATTGTTTCCATGATGGAGGAAAATGATTTGCTAACCCAAAGGTTATGAGAGAAACCTCAAAGACCATCCACTTCCTTTATATTTTGCTTTATGTGAACCCAATATATCTATTCTCCTCAGGCAGGGGATTGAAACACTCAATCAACTCAAGTACTTGTGCTAATATAAATTAATATCTTGGAATGACATCTTACTGTGTGTTCTGTTAGAGCAGCTCAGCCTCAGAAGGTTTGATCATATCTGGCATCAACACAATTGAGTGAATTTAGAAGATTAAAATAAAAACTTGGATTCAGAGTAACTGGAAAAACTCCAGGCACTTTTAACATATTAGTAGGAGTAGATTATATATTACTTGTCATTAATTCCTAGAAAAATAATATTTTAAGAGAGCAAAATTATTCTAAAACAAGGACTTTTATGATACATGGGGATTTAAGTATTTTAAAAAAGATACTGCCAATGAATGTGACAGAAGTTTCTCTAAAAAGATGGACCTTTAGAGTTTAAGCGACCAGAAGGATCAATGGGTCTGAGGCCCACTGAGACCCAGTGAGTTGGAGTGACCTGCTCAGAATTACACACCCACAGGTAGAACCTGGCCCGTATAGCCCTCTGCATTCTTGCCTGTGCTTTGTCTCGGTACCTCCACACCTCAGGATGACATATTTACCTTGACAGCCCAAACACCCATTGTACCAAGTGCCCTGGTAGATGAAGGCAGTAGAGTTATGGGGGTGTCTGTTGACTCATTCTTAAATTATAAGTGAGGGAAATAATAAAACATGTGTACCTTATCACAATTAATAGTCACACAATTTTACATGGTTTTCTCATTGTTCTTTTTGAAATTTTTTTGTTGAAGTATAAATGACATACAATATTGTATTAGTTTCAGATGTACAACATAATGATTCAATATTTTTATACTTTATGGAATGATCACCATGATATGTCTAGTTACCATCTGTCACCATACAAAGTTATTATAATATTATTGACTATGTTTCCTATGCTGTAGACTACATCTCTGTGACTTATTTATTTTATGACTGGGAGTTTATACTTCTTAATCCCCTTTACCTATTTTGCCTGTCTCCCACCCCACCCCCTTCAGGCGACCACCAGTTTGTGCTCTGTCTCCATAAGTGTGTTTCTGTTTTGTTTGTTGGTGTGTTTTGTTTTTGAGGTTCCACATATAGGAGATTTGAAATTGAAATGTAAAATCTGGTTTACTTTGTGAGTTATCTGCTACTAAGGAACACTTTTTCAATGAAAAGTAAATATATTTATTATCTAGAATAAAAAATACATATTTTTAAAAATGGTATCTAGTGTACTATGTGAATTATAAATATCATCAAAAGGCAACAGAACAATAGTGTATAGACAGGTACTATTGAAAAGGAAGCATGTATTTCATCTTTACAACTAAAATAAAATCAAGAGAGTACATTCTCTATATAATAGCAAAAAAAAAAAAAAGATCAGGTAACTTGTCAGGGAGGTGCCAGCCATCTAGAGAATGGAAAGTCTTATGTTTGACTCACTTGATAGTTTCCTAAGCAAAGTGGTCATCTCCAGCCTGGCTGAAATGTTGTGAAGAGGAGAGTGTTTGAAGCAAGAACCCACAGTCTCCGTAGCTCAGTTCCTTTCTTATTGAGCAACGGGATTGGGTTTGGGGACACTTGATTTAATATCTTTACTAGATGACCTGGAAAAAAGAATCTAGAATATGTTCATCGGTTTTGTACTCGATGCTTAAATTAGGTGAGACTCCAAAGATAGAAATAAAATTCTAGTAGTTTTACAAACAGAATAAAAATTCTCTACAGAGAAGTATGATGTCCTTTATAATTTAAACACAGAGCTGGACTCAGCACAGAATGAAAGAAAAGGCCAGGAAAAAAATCTGGTACAAACTGAATATGAGTCAGCAATACACTGCCATTGTTTAAAAATGTCTGCACTGGGCTGACTGTGGTTTTCATGAATTCCGTGTTTGTGAATGGCCAACGTGCTTTAAGGAACTACAAGGTAAAACTGAAGAGTGTTTAAAAGTAATCCAAATGATAAAAAGAATGAAAGAGGAGATCGTACATGAGTACAGGTTTAAGAAATTGGGAATGGTTCAAGCCAGAAAATAAAAAAACAACAACAACAGATAAGCTGAAAAATTACTTATATGGATCCTTTTAAATACAGGAAGGGATTTTTATTTCTTATGAGGGGGAGGTTGATCATTTCCTTTTTATATTGAGATGGAAGGAAAATGGGTTCAGTGAAAGCAAAAAGACATGTTGCTGACTATCAGGGTGATGAATATTAGAAGAGACGAAGAGAATAGTGAAATTACCATCCTGGAAAGCTTGACTGAGATAATGAATGGTCATTATCCCTTAAGATTTGAGATATTTATGTGCCTGAAAAATACTTAGCAGTTGACTTGAATTGTCTACCAGCTCGGTGATGGTAATTTGAAGTTAGCCAAAACCTCTTCAAAATGAATTGTAAATTTTAATTAAAATAAACGAAAGGACGAGCTATATAATATTATTATTTTTGAGATGCCTATAGAGATGCATTAGAAAAAAATCAATTTTATAATTTATTAATTGGCTCAAAACTTACCTTTATTTCATCTTTTCTGGAGATACTTCCCTTTCTCTGAGCCATCCATTCATCTTGCCTTGGACTTATTTATTTAAGGGGGAGAGGGTGCCCTGGGGACTGTTTGAAAATAATGGGCAGATGGGCTGATTTCTTGCTTATTAGTAAGCTGGAATGGTTTGACTTTAAACTTCCTCCTAAGGGATAGGAACCGCTTAAAATGAGGTTTACTCAATCATGGAAATATAAATAAAAATAAAGATATTATTCGTCTCCTCCACCCCTCATCCCGTTTCTATTTCTTTGGTTTTCTGGTTTGACTTGGTGATTTAGTGTTATCACGGACAAAACCTTAAGTGCACCAGGGGTTTGTTCTTTTGTTCTTTTGTTATCGGAGTAGGACAGATATAACTGCAGGGTTCAGCAGGAGGGAGCGAGGAGAAGCCTCTCATTAAAGAAGAATTGGGAAATCCCATCTGAACACCCCTCTTCCCATTACTTAGGAAATGGAGAACTCAGGATGAATAAAACAGTGACATTCTTAACATCAGCTGCAAGGGTTTGCAAAAACCACAGTGTGCTTTCTTCTTTCTTTCTTTCTTTTTCTTTTCTAAAACAAAACATTTGTATTTACTCATTATGCACAGCATGTTTTGAAGTCATCACAATTAGATGTAATTGCTGTGTAATCAAGTTGTGCTTTAACTCCTCTACGAGCCCAATCGAGGGCTCTAGAAATAAAGAACTTCTCAAACTAAGTTTCCCAAACATCCTGGCAGGAGTGTTAATGCTATCACACAGGAATCAATGCATTATTTTGACTGTAATTAACACTTCTATTTACTATACTACTCTTTGGCTACACACACTATTTGAAAAATATATGCAACTTAAATTATATGTCTGTGGTTTTTGGAGGGAGAAAAACATATAGAATGTTTTTAATTCATCTCTGCTTTTTTCTATTTTTCCAATTGGTTTCTACATATGGAAAACCTATTGTTCTATGCCCAGACCCGGGTGTCAACTGTGGAGAGTCAAAGGCATAGGTTAAATATGAGGAATGTAAAACAGTGGAAATGGGAACCAGAGGATCCATGCAGCACCCTCTCTGCCACGGACTGGGGTGTGCCTTGGTTAGTACTTAACCTCTCTGAGCCACAAGTCTCCTCCCATGTAAAATGGGAGAATCAAAGAGAACTTCTTCTTAGAGGGTTATGGTGTAGACTAAGGAGAATAATCCAGGTAAAGTCACCCTGTGAATGTCAAGCGCTACCATAGCACTTTTGTTTCTCATTGGGGAACTGAACTCCATTTCCCCAATGAGGCAGAAGAAGCATTCCAGAGTGAAGAGATATCAATCCTTTTTGTCTTTGAGTCCTGTTTCTATTGCCAGGTATTCTTCATTTCCACCTTCACCCTTTTAAACTCTTTTCGTGCCAAGAGGGTAGATTGTTAAATTTCCCAATCTTATGTTGTTCTTGATGGGCCTCCGGGAGTAGAGTCTCTAGGGACATTAGTGTGATCCCTAAATCTTCCACTTAGCAATGAGTAAGGCTGTAACATGACATGAGGTACTGCCCAAAGAGAACTTCTGTTTTCCAAAGTCAATGATACCAGAGAAAGACTTAAGAATGAGTTTAGAGAGAAGGAAGGTAGTCTTTTACAATCAAATGAGTCTCATTTGTTTTATGTAATCCAAAGAGAGAGCCACCCTGTAGTGTTCTCTTTCTGATAGGATCATGTTCCTAGGCTGAGTCAGAATACTCACTCAAATGCTTGTAGATGTATGTTTTCTGAAAATGTCTACTACCAGCCAGGTGAAACATTCTTCTCCAGGAAAGCAGTGAATTCCTCCAGAAAAATAAAATTTTGGAGTGATTTTGGAAGCAGGTCCAGTTGACATTCACTATGCCACAAGCAGCTTCCAGTACCAGGAAAAACATAGGCACCCTTGTGGAATCATGAATACTGCTCTATTTTCCCACATGGTTCATTTCAATTAGATTACACTTGAGAAAAATGAAACAGCCTTTTTCTTGTGTTTGGAAAAACACTTATTATCTGGGCCTAAGAAACATTATCAATAGGGATCGGAGGAACACCCTGTGGCCACCAGTGTAACCAAGGATAATGTCACAATCTTGTAATACATGAGCTGAGAATGACTGAGTGTATACCAGGATGATAGGCTCATAGAACAACCTTGATAATCATACCTATAGCTTAACTTTCTTATTGTAGAAATCAAGGCACTGAGATTCAGGTAAGGTGACTTGCCCACAGTTGTATTCCAATTAGTGGTCGATCCAAGAATGGGATTCTTGTGTCCTGATTACTCATCCTATAGAGCAGACCAAAAACTCAAGGTCTATAATGTCTTGATAGGGAATAAAAAGTTCTTAAATCTAGGAAACATAGAGAAATATTTTATAAAACAAAATAAATCTTCTCTATATTAAATTTTAACTTTGTATTATTAATATGCCTTTTTTACTACTACCCTCTTCCAACATTATCAAGAAGCTCAGCAAGGTATGTGATTCTATGATAAAAAGTAAATTAAATGAGCATTTTCCATTTGTTCTGGAGTGTACATTCTGAGACAGACAGCAATGTAGGGACAATCTAACTGTCCCTTTGTTGTTAGCACTTGACCTCTATATCCACAACCTCCAGTAATCACTTGCCTTGATTCTGTCTCCTACATTGTCTCATTCCTACACCTTGGATGCCTCATTATCTGAGCTACAGGAAGAGCTTTCTTAATGATCCTGAAGAGTGTGTCTTGGCTTCTTGGCTGAACCTCCACTGCTAGTCAGGTCTCCAGACCCAGTGGGTAGATCTGGTGCTGGGCGACCGTCTCTTCCTGCTTGCTCCATTTTCCTATGAATATGCTGCCATGCCAAATTAGCAAGCAGAATGGAATGAGTAATTTGCTGGGAATTACCTAAAAAGTTCAAGCCAGAGGAAGAGGCTCCAACTCCCTGTGCCAAGCGGAGACCCGTGTTGAATGGTGGAACGGGAAAACTTTGAAAATGGGGTGAATTTGAGGATGAGGATTAGACCAAGAGGGGAAATCAAGATCAATTTTAACTATGTCACAAATATTCTTTAGGTTGGTCAAGAAGAGGACTCTCTGCTGTTTGTAATTTTGTTTCACTTATAACCAGATGGAGTTTTCTGATTAAACTGATAATAACTGAGTAGTCTTGATTTATCTGCAATCTATTCAATTGATCAAGAAATATGTACTGTCTGCTTTGTGACCAGCATTACTGGAAAGAACATATTAATGAGGAAAGACTCCAGCTACCATAAAGGAACCCGCCGGGGGTGGTTGTAACCTTCCTAGGTTAAATTGAAGGTGGGACCAGAGTTCTCACTGAGAAGAGACCATTTTCATGCATACCCTTGAGGGCAAGAATCATGTCTTAATTATCATCGTATCCCTGGAATGGAGAACAGAACCGGGCACTAAGCAGGTGCACAATAATGTTTGCTGAAGGAGTATTGGCAATCTTTCTGGGCAAATGTAGAGAATGAGTAAATTACTTGTTCTTTTCCACCTCATGACATCTCTCTCTTCACCTTTCCCTACCTTCCTGCTTAGGCTACCGTGATGAGGAAGTGCATTTTGGCATCTTTGTGGGAGTATGAAATTCATTTTCCTATACATGTTTAAAATGGCAGTTTAGATATAATTGAAAACTGTTTTGGGCGGTACCAAGGTTTTTGTGAGTTATCCAGGAACTCCAGGTAACATAGTCTTATATAACATAGTTTCTAGGACCAAATGTGTTCAAACTTGGGAACCCAACACTTTTTCTAAGTTAGGTTCATATCCACTTGTTTTTTAAAATAGGCTTTTCTACTATTCTACCTGCTATGAATCTGTGTGGGGAAATAACAAATACCAACAATGCCTTTCACCCAGGATAAAAAGATGCTTATCAAAGGATATCTTTTTTTGGTGGTGGTGTTGTAGGTCCTGGATTTATTCATGATTATTTTATTTGACATTGCAAGGCATTTAGCTGGGCATAAAAGATAGATGCATATTAAGCAGTTAAGTAGCTTGTGTGGTTAATACAGAGAAGTGGCATAGTGATCTTGAGAAAAGGGCTCCATGGTCAATTTGAGACTTGAGGGGTGTCGATTTTAGGGAGAAGAAAGAAAATAAGAATAGGTATTTTTTATCTGGGAATTCTTCACTGACCCACCAAGACAGGATTTGATGCTCCTTCTAGAAGCTCTGGTAACTTTTCCTTAAGAAGAATCTGATTATATTGTATTTTGACTTATCTATCTCTTTTTATCGACCACCTTGAGCAAAACACTTGAAGTCAGGAGTGTACAGATGAATTTGAACAAGAACTGGAGATGTTTGAACTTTGTTCTGAGGAAGTGAAGACTAGAAAAAAATTTTATGAAGAATAAAAGTACAACAGTGTGGGGGTCAGATTCAAGGAGAAAACCTGGAGGTGACAAAACAGTAAATTCTGTTGATTAAAATGGTTCAGATATGAAAGGAAAAGCGGTGGCACAGTGGTGTAGGGACAGAAAGGAATGAATACATAAATATTTTTCCAAAGTAGAAACAAAAGGTTTTATTTACTGGGTGTGAGAGATTGGAAAGAGAGAAGGGAAAGGTGACTAAAGTTTCAAGCCTGGTAGACTTTTTATTTCTGTCCGGACTGGTGGATGAAACTCCACAGCATTTGCACAAGGGCCAAAATTGTTTTCTAAATAATTTGTACTGTAACTGTCAGCATTTCTGTTTCCCCTCATTATTTTCTGACTTCATTTGTTGACCTTGAGAAAAGTTAGGTTCTGTAGTCTCAGATGTTTTCCAAAGTCTTTGTTTTCCAGAGGAAAAAAAGAAAAGAAAATTGAAAACGAAGACAGCTACATTACATTCTGGTTGATGTTGAATCACTGGCCATTTAATCTGCTCATTAAATTCTCTTTGCATCATTTTTCCCATTTAAAATGTAGGTTTATAGATTCAAGGACTTTTAGCACTACAAAAAGAAGTAGAAAATTATCTGGGAGAAAAGTAGGGGAGTGATCACAAATTCGGTTAGATACAGAAACCCAGGTAAATTATATAATTTGTCGTGAGCCATGTTGTCAGTTAACGACAACTGACATGTACTGACTTTCCAACCTTTGCTCCTTATTGTATGTCATCGTAATTCTAGCAAAATATAGCTATAGATACTGTGTGAAATCTTCCAAATGTTTATAACTAGGATAACTGTTAAAACATCGCATATATGTATCACTGCAGAGAATGTGCAGGCAATCTCACTTAGTTTCCAGTTAAATTTAGACTGTTATAGAGGCCAGTTTGGCATTTAACTCCTCAACTGTAGGATAACTTGTATTTTTTCTTTTTTTTGTCTTTGCTGAGGAAGATTTGCCCTGAACTAACATCTGCTGCCAATCTTCCTCTTTTTGTTTGTGAGTCCACCACCACAGCATGGCCACTGACAGACAAGTGGTGTAGGTCCATGCCCAGGAACTGAACCTGGGCCACCGAAGTGGAGCACACCAAACTTAACCACTAGGCCACCAGGGCTGGCCTAACCTGTTTTCTTGAAACTTTCTTTTGAAGAGATAATTTTCTATGGATTTCTTACATTTCTGTACATCTTGCATGCAGAGGCATTGACTGTCTGTTCCAGACTATTTTTTCAAGGATGTTGGTATAGCAAACTGCCTTGGAAGACAGAGAAGCAAAGATCAGGCACACTTATTCTCCAGTGTGGTAAAGGTAATGGCTCCCTGTGGAGCAACATACAGACATGCTTACTACCTACTCTGAAAGACTCAGGTTCCCTAAACTCAGAGTTCCTCTCCTCTATACACCCACTGAGTGTGCAGGCACCCATGTGGCCCCCACACATTACCTCTTCAGGAATTGGGAGTAAGAAAAACTTACACAAGTATGCTGATGGCCATGCTGTTTGCTGTGCCATGAATAGTGAAGTACTTTGTCTCTGACCCAGAAGTTTCATGTCTTCTGCCAGCATGAAACTGTAACAGGCTAACTTGTTACCTTATAAGTAGGACCTCAGACTCTTCACAGTTCTTGAAACTTTCTAGGTGGCGAGGATTATGGGCCCAGGAAAAATCTGATAATTGACAAGGCATAAAGGAAATCTGAAATGCTGTATATTAGTTAGACTGCTATAGTTTTAGATAGAACAGCCTAAGATCCAAGTGGGACATTGATATCCTGGGGCTTGTGGTAGGATTTGTGAAATAGTCCTTGCTTTCACTCATTATAACCTATATAGCATTGAATATATTATCGTTGTTATATTCTAAATGTTTTTGTAAATTGACAGCTGGAAAAAGTTATTTTTTTGGACATTGTGCAGGATAAACTGGCAAGTAGATATTATGTAGGAATTTATATAGACAGTCAATATGCCCAAAATGGAGGGATTCACCATACTTTGGTTGCTAAATTTTGCATGTATGACTTGATGAACTTCCTTAAGGAAGATTCTTCTGCCTACTTGAATTTGGAAACTCCCTTTCCAGGCCTGATTATCACCATATTATCAAGGCCTAAGGCACAATTTGTTCTTGGTAGTTAAGCAGATTGAATATTAAAATAGACATTGTCTGTTTTAGTTTTATTTCTAAGCTAGAAACACAAGTGAGGCCTACATAGAAGAGAACACATGAAGATTGAATGACAAAGGGAACTCATAGCTTTGTTAAGGCCCATAACAAATGATATCCAACATTTACGCAAATCAGCACTAAAGAGTAAATTCTGGACTATAGTTACAGTGTACTTAACAAATTGGTAATCTTGCCTCCAACTCTAATGTAGGTTTAATCATTTTCCTGGTATAGAGTTTGAAGCTAACAATGAATATGACTGCATGTCTCTCTTTGGACATTAGCTCAAGGTAGTTCTTAGCTATAATATACTTTTGTTTCCTTTTTAAGCTTTTTTTCTTATCATCTTTTGTAGAATTTAAGGTGGTTATGATGCCATCTTGATGTTATACAGAAGGATAGAATGGGTGCGAGAGTGAGTGAGAGGCCGGGGAGAGTGCAAAGAGAAAAGGTGCAAAAGAAGCTGTACTCAAATATGAAAGCCTTCCTGTGAATGTGTTAGACAAAGTGGCTCACGTTCAGAAAATATGTCACGTGAAACTCATCTTTGAAGACTGACAGAGGCTTTGCTTTGAGAGGCAATAGTAGAGTTTGACCCAGTAATACATAGTTAATCATTCCAGAAATTAACATTGATAACTTTTTTGTATTAAAAAAAAAAAGATTGCAGACCACTGCATTTCTAGCTAGCAGAGTCTGTTCATTAGGAAAAGACCTGTCTTTATAATATGCAAAGTCAGCCCTTGTACTTTATCTCTCTCATGGCCTACTTTACTTGCTAACCATCTGTGGCAGATTGCATTTTCCAAGATGGCTCCCCCATCCCATATGCTCTTCTGCAATGTGACCTTTCCACCCTCTCCCATCAAGAGGTGGAGTCTATTTCTTTATCCTTTGAATCTAGATAGACCCCATGACTGCTTTGACTAATGAAATATGGCAGAGCCCTTAATTGGCCTGGTCCTTTCCAATTCCTGCCTCTTAGAAGACAGCTGTCATGGAAGAATGCAACTACTTTGAGACTTGCATACAGTCAGTGAGAAGTCCCAGCCATGGGGAGAGGCCCTGGAAAATGAGATGCCACGTAGATAGAGAGAAAGGTCAACAAGCACCAAGGAACGAGAACGTGAGTGAGAATGCCATTATGGAAGCGGATTCTCCAGCCTTAGCTGCCTTGCTTGATCCCACATGAACCCAAGTGAATCAGTCAGCTGAGCCCTTGTCGAATCCTTGGCCCATAAGTTTTTGAGCAAAATAAAATTATTGTTTTAAGCCACTTAGTTTATGAGGTAGTTTGTAACAGCAATAAATATTTGGAATACCGTCACTCTGGACTGGAAGTTGGAAGTTAGAGAGCACTTATAGAAAATAAGGTCTTCATTTTGACCTTTTTTTCTAAATGCGAGGAATAGCAGTGGTCATTCATTAATAATTCACTCACAGGAGTTATAAGATAGCAAACTGACTTCATTTGTCAACTACTGTCGTCTTGATTAATCCATTTGTTTAAAGGCTCTTTGAAGCTTTACTGTTCATATTATCACTGCTTTTCTATCATTCTTAAGATTCTTTGGCAAAGAGTAAACTTGTGAAAAAATAAGCTCATCTACAAGTTAATCCTCTTTTGCCTTCTCCTCCTGTGGTCCTGTTATAGCAAACCCTGATCTCAACTTGGGATATTTTGCAACATTAAAAAAAAGAGATTATTTTATCTTATTCAGCTCTCCACTTCTAATGTCTGAAACATTTCTGCCTGGTGTAAAAGGAATCATATAATTTTTTTTTTCCATTCTGAGAGCAACTGAGCCATCACTACACCTGTGTGTTTGCTGAGGCGGGAGGGCTCCTAGACTTTCATTTACTAGAGAGATGCCCCACTAGAAGACATCGACACTGGAGGAGGAATGAGAAAATTGGGAATTTAATTCAAAGTTCTACTTAACTGTAGGTACAGCCTTGGGTAAGTGAATAATCCAGTTGGGCTCCAATTTTCTTACTTATTGAAAATGAGGAGCTAGATATGACAGTCTCTAAGTTACCTTCTAACATTGAGAGTCTTTGTGGTTTTGTTACTTGTATTACCACCGTGGTTACACATCTTTTAAAATATGATTTACAGGTGCCACATACAAATATGTGGTGGTTATGTTTGCACTCTCTGCTTTGGTGGCCCAGGGTTTGCAGGTTCGGATCCCAGGCACGGACCTAGCACGGTTCATCAATCCACGCTGTGGAGGCATCCCACATAAAATAGAGGAAGATGGGCACAGATGATAACTCAGGGCCCATCTCCCTCAAGCAAAAAGAGGAAGATTGGCAACAGATGTGAGCTCAGGGCCAATCTTCCTCACAAAAAACAAAACAAAATGAAAAAAATATGATTTACATTTATGTAAGACTTAAATATGGAGCCTCTGGATTATTTCTATGTTGATTATCATTGGACACATACTTTCTCTTCATCATTAAAAGAAAAAAACCCATTTGTCTTAACCTATTTTCAAACTAGTTTAAGATTTAAAGTGTTTACAGCAATCAAGTTAAATTGCACTGGAAAAATTTGTCAAGGACACAACCTGCCCCGATGAGCTGTTCATTTGCATCTACAGGGAAACCCAATTATAACAGCTATTTTCAAAAACTGACACCACTGGAGACTGAGCAGAGCGCCCCTGTAGTGGAGCAAGCGGGTGACAGTGCGTCCTATAAAACTGACCTAGACAGGAACGTGTGTGTGGTGCGCTCACCCACATTCTGTTATTCTCCTGTAAAATTCTATGTTTGATCTAAAATATTGTTGCTGATATTTATGAAAAATGAGGCGATCATTAATCACTACCCTAATTTTAATAATTATGTGCCTCGGGTGAAGTGAGGTGCTCAAATTGTATCTCATGGGTTCCAAAAGCTCTCTTTTTAGGTTGGATACAGTAAATTTTGCAGTAGAATACCTCTTTGGTAAACCTTATATAAGACTGGCATAAAGTGGCAGAAGCAGGTCCCTCCCTAGTCTATTGTTGCAGCTGCTGCTTGACAATCCATCTCATTGAAACATTTATTGAGCCTGCCCCAATCCAGGGCGGAACACACAGCATATTTACGTGAGAAACACAGGTCCTTCTCTTGATGTAAAGGCTGTTGAGGGAGGTGGCATGAGTCCTGGAGCCTGGTCTTCCTTAAGCTACTAACTAGTTGTGGAATCTTGGGAACAATCTCTAATCTTTCTGAGTCTCGTTCCCTCGTTTGTTAAATGGAATGGGTTTCAAAAATCTTTTCTTTGAGGCCTCTTTCTAATGTGAGACTTTTATGAAGATGAGGTCTTTTTCCCTTTACTATTTGGGCAAGATGCCTCCCCACTGCCCTCTTCTTGCTTCTCGCTTCCTCCCAGGACTTCTGAATAAAGCACTGTTAATGGTGACAGAGTAACTAATGCCTCTGTCCACTCTGTCACCATCATCATTCTCCCAGACTGTTGATATAGCCTCTTAACCGTATCTCTTCACATCCATTGTCTGTTTAGCTCCCCTTCAGTAGTTCTTTATAAAGAATACTCTTAAAACAAAACCCCACCAAATTTATCATTTCACTTTTATCTTTATAATTATGATCTTCTTTTGGTGATGAAGATTGGCGCTGATCTAACGTCTACTGCCAATCTTCCCCCCTCCTTTTTTTTTCCCTCTCCAAAGCCCCAGTGCATAGTTGTGGCTCCTAGCTGTAAGTGCTTCTAGTTCTTCTGTGTGGGATGCTGCCACAGCATGGCTTGAAGAGCAGTGCTAGGTCTCTGCCCAGGATCCCAACTGGCGAAACCTGGGCTGCCGAAATGGAGTGCGTGAACTTAACAACTTGACCACAGGCCGGCCCCTCACTTCTCTCTTTAAACCACTAAGTGGCTTTACATGGCTTTTTGGTCTGAACCCCAAATCCTGGGATGTCTTACTGGCCTCTCTGCTCTTTAGTCCCTACTACACCTCTGGACTCTCTCCTTCTGCCACCCTCTCCTTTAATTTGCTGCAGCCAGTAGTTGTCCCACAGGACACTGAGGTGGTGGCTCAGTGAAAATGAGTACTTTGTTTTGGTTTAAATTTGCTGCAGTAAGCACAAAGAATATACATTTATCGAATCACACCTGGTGAAATCTGGCTGAAGGATGTTGCTGGGTGTGGTTTCTTCAGTCTCTCCAGTTCTTCACGGGAGATGTGCTTGGTTTCACGGTGATGGAATTTTTCCTGTCCAGGGTGAGGACTGGCTTCTTCTATCTCCAAACAGCCTCCCTGAAACTCCAAAGTATGTTACATGGTTGCAAAATCTGCCTTTTTCTGGCCATATCACCTGGTTTTAACATCCTGGTTTTGGGTACATATTCTTCATAAGCTAACAGGGCCATCTTGCTACGTGGTTCACAAGTTATATAATCAGGATTAGCTGTCAGACGTGGGTACCTGCATGGGACAATGACCATCTATGGACAGGCACACTTGGTGATACTTTAAGGCTTAGGAAGGATCACTGCTGCAGGCCTGGCTAGGGGCTACCAGTCAACCACATGGGTCTTGTCTCAGTTCTGCAACGCCACGTTCCTTCCCACCAGAGGGCATTCACCTATGCTGGTGCTTCTGCTTCGATCATTCTTCCCAAACCCCACCTTACACCTTTCTTTCCTCTTAGAAAATTCCTACTCATCATTCAAATCTTCCTAATATTCAAGTCACTTCCTCTCAGAAACTTGTCCTGTTCTTTCAGACTAAGGTGGGTGACCCTGTTTTCTGCTTCCATATACCCTTAACATCCCCTACAGATAGAGTCATTACACTCTTAGTTCAATGACCATCCCACTTTTAGACTGTAAGCTCTTTAAAGGCAAAGATTATCTAATTCTCATGCTAAAGCCCCAACATCTAGCAGGGAGCCTGGCTTTTAGTAATCAGTCACCCAATAAAATATCTGAATAAAGGAGTGAATGAATAATTGAAGAGGAAGTCATAGATGAGAGGAAGGAGAGGCTCACAAGGAGGGAGAGCAAATACTTCCTGCTGATGCTGAGGTTGGAACTATAAAGAACTGGGAGAGAAAAATGAAAAAGGCCTCCTGCCTGGCCCGTGAGCCTGACTGAAGCTTCTAAGGAGGTGTAACTGTTAGAAAGAGTCCCTCTGGGTTTCCCATGGAAAAGAAACAACATAGAATAAGACTTATGCAGAATACCCTGCAATTCAGGAAAAGGCACTAGAGGAGAGCAGTCCTGGGACCTAGAAGTGGATTTGAGCCCAACTCTGTGTACATTCCAACAAATACTAGGGCTTTTTTATGTGAACTTTGAGAAACTGTTCTCCCTTTGTTTGCTATCTTTTGTTCATATTTGTTTCCCCATTATACATATAACAAATGTATAAAAAAAAGGAAGAAAAAGAAGAATCCTTAGAGAACCTCAAGAAGGCTATGTGTTTGCTTATAAGATAGGCAAGCACTGTAAGTTTTCATTCTCACTGGGTCAGAGAAGGGAGACCACCATGCTCAGAAGAAATGACTTCTTGAAATAGGAAATGAAACAAAGGATTTATCCAGGAAGAGAGATAGGAAGAAAAGGAGTGGACAAAAGCTGCTCTGAGACTGTCATCCCATAGGCCTATCAGGCATCCCTTTCTCCTACCTACTCCTGATCAACAATATTCCTCTCCTCATCTCTTTTGATCCTCTCTAATTACTTGTGGGCCTCTTTCTTTCAGACTAGCACCTTTGCTCTAGCACATAGGATCCATTTACAGGGGCTACAAGCTTTGATGCACTGAAAGCATCATTCATATAACAGGCAACCCAAGCAGATGTGACTACGTATGCCCTGGAGGGCATGAGCAGATGTGGTTAGTTTCCATGGGCTAACTGTTGTAACAAACAACACCACAATCTCAGTGACAAAACCCTCTTGACAAAAAGTAACTCAGGTCCAGTGAGGGTCAACAGAGGAGGGAATGGAAAGAAGAAGGACTCTGCTCTGCACGATGATTAAGGAACTCAGGCTTTCCCTGACCTGTTGCTCCTCTACCTACTTGGTTATGTCTTTTGGTGTGCTCAGCCACTAGATGCGTAAAGAGAAAAGATCACTCATGGGAGGGTTATATTGGCTAGGCATGACAGTGGCATACACTTCCACCCACATTCCAGGGGTTAGAACTAAGTCATGTGGCTGCACCCAACTGCAAGGGTGACTGGAAAATATGGTTGTACTAGTTTCCTAGGGTTACCATAGCAAAGTACCTCAGACTGGGTGGCTTAAAATGACAGAACTTCATTCTCTCACAGTTTGGGAGGGTAGAAGCCTGAAATCAAGAGGTCGTCAGGGCCATGCTCCTTCTGAAGGCTGTAGCGAAGGATCCTTCCTTACCTCTGCCCAGCTTCTGGTGGTTGCTGGCAACTGGTGTTCTTGGCTTGCAGTTACTTTGCTCCAATTCCTGCCTCTGTCTTCATATGGCTGTCTTCCCTCTGTGTCTCTGTACCCAAATTTTCCTTTTTTTATAACGGTACCAGTCATTGGATTCAGGCCCACCTTAATCCATTATGATCTTATCTTAACATGATTACATCTGCAAAGGCCCTGTTCCCAAATAAGATCACACACACAGGTACTGGGGGGGCAGGATGGGACAAACATATCTTTTGGGAGGACACAGTTCAACCCATGATAGTGGTCTACCTGACCAAGAGGAAAAGAGAAATGGTTTGGTGATCCGCTGATCAATCTCTGCCTAGTTGTTAAGATTCTCTACCACAAGTAAGAGTGAGTTGGGAAGACTTTTGAGGGCTTTAGAGAACTGAACCTTTATTTATAACATTGTTTCTGTGAAAAATGTATTTTTAACACCAGACAATTCTGACTAACTTTTGGAAGACAACCTATCTCTGAGATCATAATTGCTATACTTCAAGGAACTTTATCCTACTCAAATAATGTTACAATTTTTTTAAAGGTATTATGTGTCAGATTTTGTAATACTATTAACTCTAATGGTTTAATAAAAAAGAATAGGCATGTTAAAATTAATATAATCACCTCTAAAACCGCAGGCCTGTAAAATATGCTTAACATAAAACCAGTAAAGATTTACTTTTTCTACTTGGGTCCCTGTTGTCTATCTGTGGTTTCTGCTCTTGGCATTTCCCATCTTAGTGTTTGGCCATCTTACCATACTTTATGAGGTGGCTGCTCTTCACTGAAGCCAGCCACGACTTATTGAAAGAACAGTGGCCTTAGAATAAAAAGAGCTTTAGCTCTGTAACTTACTCACTTTGTTATCTTGGGCAAGTCACCCAAACTGCTTTTTACTTCAGGTTTTTCACCTATACTATGATTGATATTAACCTTTTCCCTGTGTGATTGTGAGAATCCCACAAAATCACTTAATATTTGAGTGTCTGTCATTATAAGTGCTTGGGATGTGTAAGTGAGAACAAAGATCTCAGTCTTCATGGAGCTTCCATTCTAGGAGCTAAAAATGATATAAATTATAAAATGCTTTACAAATGTAAGGTATTATCATCATTGCTATCATATCTGCAGCAACTCCAGTTTCTCAAATGCCTTTAAAAAGTCCTATTTGAGGGGCTCGCCCTGTGGCCGAGTGGTTAAGTTCCTGCGCTCCACTGCAGGCGGCCCAGTGTTTCATTGGTTCAAATCCTGGGCAAGGACATGGCACTGCTCATCAAGCCACGCTGAGGCAGCATCCCACATGCCACAACTAGAAGGACGCACAATGAAGAATGTACAACTATGTACTGGGGGGCTTTGGGGGAAAAAAATAAAATCTTTAAAAAAAAAAAAAGTCCTGTTTGAAATTATGCATACCTCCTAGATGTCAGGAAGTACACAAAATAAAAGAAAATCTAAGAAATGAAATATTTACCCATTAGAAATTTAACTGTAAATATAAACTCATGGTAAATATTGAAAAGGTTTGTGTATTGCATTCAAATTGGCCCCTATGCTATGCCATGCAATGTGTTAGGCTCCATGTGGGATGCAAAGATAGACATTAATCTGGCCCTCAGGGAGCTTAGAGTCCAGTTGGGCACATGCCCACTAAAAACTGCACTATGAGGATAGCAAGTGAAGAGTGCCCAGCAGACAGGCATGGAGGAATAGATTGAAAGCTTCATAAGAGGAACCCAAACATTTAGAACACCATCACATCTTGTGGACATTCTCTATATGTAGAATATTTACCTTCTAACACTGTAATGGACATAGTACTACTGGCACCTGGCTAATTCATCGACTTGCTGAGATTGTATTTTACACTTTGATTATAGATGTTGATATCCATGGTGTGCTGGTATAGTATTTGTGCAGTACTTCCGCTCTGTAAAGGATGTATATTGAATAGAAGTTTAAATCGTATTTCAGAACAACACCAAACAACCAGGAGATTAGAGTTCATTGTCAAAATTAGACACCTAAACCTGAATATTTAGGGCCATCTACTATATATGTAGACGTTGACAGAGAAGGGAGTGTTACCAGAGGCAGTCTGAACATAATCAGAAGGTATGGATTCATAAAGTACATTTGTTTGCAATTTACATTGCAGAGGTCATGTAAGAAATGCTTAGGTTCCTAGCTGGGCCACCAAACCCATGGATTGAAAAGCACATTCTGACATCTAAGGAGAATGAAGGGTGTTGGTAACACAGCTCTCCTATAGAACCAGTTGCTAGAAAAGTTTTCCTTTTTCCTTCTTTTCCCCTTTTGGTGGTATCATAGTTTCCTCACTATGTTTGCCAAAAAGTTCCCATCTCAGCACCTTTGAACTGCTATTCTCTTTGCCTAGAATATTCTGTCTCCAGACAATTGCTTGGCTTGGTCCCTCACTTCATTCAAGTTTCTAGAGAGCATTCCTCAGCACCTTATCTGAAATAGCATCTGTCTCCCATCACTCCTTATCCTACTTTTTGTCCCCGTAGCACTTAGCACAATTATTGTGTTTACTGCCTAGTTCCCCTGTTAGACTATTAGCACCATGACTGCAAAAACATTGCCTGTTTTGTTCACCATTATGTCCCTGGTGGTTAGGTCAATGTATCCCTAATGCTTAGTTCCTGGCACATGATAGGCATTCGATGAATATTTGTAGAGTAAATGAATACAGTTTCCAGGCTGAGGCTGCACCTAAGAAAGGACCAGTATGCAGGGCACAATGGAGACAGGAGAGAGAATAAGTGAGGGGGTGGGTGAGAGGACAGCGGAGGAGAGGGAGGATATCATGGGGGATCTGAGTGAGGGG